>NW_026901509.1:0-2500 GCF_033783945.1 Neopsephotus bourkii | reverse complement strand
TCAGGAGGGCTCTAAGGGACACAGAAAGGTCACATAATTAGACCTGATTTTAATTCATAGAGACCTGTTTTTCACTGTCTCTTTATGTTTCTGCTAGTTACACGTTATTAACTGGAGTGAATTTTAGCACCTAAATTAGATACTTAAGTATGTAATATGCAGAGGCAGAACTCAAGTTACAATGCTGAGGATAGTTATACAATTATGTTTCCCTCACCAGATGTAACGTTGCAGTAATTAAATCTAATGAAACTTAAGTATTGTAGTCAGTGTTTTGGTAGCTATTTCCAAGTCCTATTGGAAATATCACTTAAATCATGGTAATTAATGCCAGTTATCTGTGAAATTTAATAAACAGAAATAAGGTACTATACAAACCCTTACTTTTAAAAAAGCTAGATCAAACAATCATATTACCATCAAGCCCTTTCTATTTTCATACTTTTTAGGGATATTTTGTTATAATTATGTCATCACTGGAAGTTGGGGTGGTTTTTTTTTAACTTTCCTCCAAGTGATATAATCTTTTTCTTTCTATTCAGACTTCACCTTTCCCTCTGCATTTCTTTGGAACATACTTTCAGTGTTGGGCTGTTCAGCTTTGAACCTCTGTGGGAGTTAGTGAGGAGAGGATGCTTATTTGGAAACAGTCCTCCCTTCCTTTAGAATATCTGGGAAAACAGGTTCTATTGTAATTTGCCCACGTGTATATGTGAGTAGTCCTTTGCAGCTAGTTCACTAGAAACTACATACAAGTTTGCCTTTGAACCATAGTACACGGGATTTGTACTATGAGGCTGGAACTTCAGACTGCTTTTGTGCTAGCAACAGATTACCATCAGCAGGATTGAACCCTGGTCTTGGATTTCATTCTTATGTCAAGCAGCAGTTTTATTAAGACAACAGAAAACAGCAAGAAGCTTAATAGCATCAAGCAGATACTGTAATTGTGTTGTACAGATGGCTTGTATGTAACATCTAAATAAATAGTGGGTTCAGAATGGTAGTGATAAAGCCAACTAAGATGGTTTTCCCAGTTGTGAAATGTTTGTGCAAAGAATGACCTGTTTTGTTTTTGTTCAAGTCTGACAGCTGAAGATGCTTTTAAAACCTTCTAGTCACTTAGAGTGGAGCTATACAACTTTGGTTTGGTAGCTTTAAAAGGCAGATCATATCCATCACTGAAATAGCAAGTCTCAGGGTTATGAGAGAAGATTGGGGATAGGAGATGAGAGCTGCTCAGTCCAGTTTACATTTGTCACTAGTGACTAGCTTTTAAAAAATGTATTAGCTGTGCATGGTGGTAAGTAAGTTCCAGCTGCAGGGGATTACTGCTCTGAGTGGGTCCGGGAGCTTGGAATGCATTCAGTTCCATCAGGGGATTTGTGACCCTCGTCATTAGCCTTAACGTTACTAAAGCACTGAAGATTAAGAACAGAGCAGTGTCACCTGCTCAGAACTTCAGAAAACTCCCCAAAATCATTATAAACAAAGCAAAATAGAAATTAATTAAAAAATCTGAAACAAATGGAAACAACAACCCCACCCAAATTGAAAAAAAAAAAAAACCAACAAAAAACAAAACAGAAAAAAAACCCCACCAAAAAACACCCCATCAGAGAGTGTTCTTATCCTCTAGGGAAGGGAATATAGAACATTAAATTGTGGAGAATGAAGAATCCCTCATGTAAATTTTATAATAGTGAGTGAAAGATTATGCATGTGCCATGTACGAAATAAAGGAAAATATCTAGATTTTGGCAAAATACAAGGTCTCAGTTGATTAATTATTCTCCTGAATTATTTAATGTGTCATAATACTAATTTACACCACAAACACCTCCACAAATACCTTCCTGTTAGTGAACATTTTTGTGGGGAGTTTCAAAATCAAGATGTGCTGCAATTTTAAGGAAATATTTCCAAGGGCTTTAGTCTCACAGGTTAGGAGTGAAGAGTTTTACTGTGTTTTTTCAGGATTTTTTTTTCCACCCCTTCAAGAATAAGGCAAGTGAACACCACAGAGCTTTACTTTTTTCGGGTATTTTGAAATTCAGCTTACATGCCAGCAAGCAGTTTAGTGGCAGGAAGTCTTTCCTAGTAGTGCAGTCATGAACTGGTAAACTAGAAGCATCTGTAAAAATTTAGAGGGAGTATCAGCTTTCTCAAAGCTCCAGCCCAAGACTAATGAGGTGCAAATGATAGTGCTGCATAACCCTTCTCCACCCCAATTGTGGAATGAGATATTGCGACAGAAAGAAGTAAAGAAATGAGACAAAGATTTCAAAACTTACAGTGCCCTGAAACAAATACCGGCTTTTCAGAAGACTTTCAAATGGTTAAGGTGGGCCAACCTGCATATTTTGCTAGCAAGAAATTCATACCTCCTTCCTCAACCGCAGACATATTTCCAAGGCACTGAATACTGACAGATGGAGATTGTGGAGTAGTAATTAATTTTTTTTTCTGCATGTGTGTGAAATTTTACCTGTTGATGTCA